>NC_083859.1:11932500-11972866 GCF_029169275.1 Apis cerana | reverse complement strand
AATTAGGTTGTGTGCTGCGCGTGTAGTAGCGTAAGCGTATCCTCGAAAAGAGAAACGGACGATCGAGGAGAGAAAAAAAAAAAAATTGACAAAGACGTAAATAGACGATATCGATATTCGAAAAGCATGGCTGATTCTTGCTCGAACAGTTCAACAGCTTCGAGCAACTGTGCATCAACTTCACCAATGAGAAGCTTCAACAATTCTTCAATCATCACATGTTCGTCCTCGAACAAGAGGAATATACAAAGGAGGGCATTCACTGGGAATTCATAGACTTTGGCATGGATCTCCTCGCGTGTATCGAATTGATCGAGAAGGTACAAAAGACGGATGAATCGATCGAATGGCAACGGACCAAATGACGGATCCACCCATTAAAAGATAAAAAATAATAAAAAAATAAGCAAAAAACGAAACATAAGAGTGCAGCAGCGTAAACGATCCACAGAAAGACCGGTTGGATCTTTGATAAAACGCAAAACTTAACGCTTATTGAGGCAAATAGTGATCGTCCACTGTTTTCTTGGGTTGATCGCAAACCATATTTCTCATTTTTTTTTTTTGTTTTTTTCCCCTCATCCCCCATTTTTTTTGTATTGTTGCCCTTTATTAAAATCGTGTGATTTCGCGTTTCGCAGTGAGAAGCAAGCAATTTTTTCGTGTCTCGCTTAGGCATCTCTTACATTCGGTTGTATTGATTTCGATCCACTCAAATCCTGTAACTATCGATCGTTAACTAAATTTCTCCTCCCTCCCGATATTTATCGTCTCGTAAGTAAGTTGTAATATAGATGTGCCGTAATCAAAGGAAAATGAAATTTTTTTAATTACCATGTTCCTTCCGGATATTGCTTTCGTTTGCAAATTTTCCATCATCGCCTTTTGTTCTATCTTTTTTTTTTCTTTTTGTTTTTATCTATATTTAATTGTTTTTGAACAGTTACATACACAGTAGTTTCATATTTTGGGTGGTAAATCGTACGCGTATCGTAAGCATATATATACTCCCTTCTTACGCAAGGATAATTTATTTCAACGTTTACGCTTTTTAAATCATGAAATTCCTTTCTTTTTTTTTTTTTAATATGCCACCATAAAATAAACGCATAGGATTAAATTCGATCTATCGAACACATCTATTTACGCGTCTTTGCAGCTTTCATGGATAGCTTTATTAAAATCTATACGCGTATAAAAAAGAGAATCGAGCATATATTTTCGTTTTTCGACTTTCGAAATACTAATGAAGGCTACAAAGATCCCGTAACGTATTTGGTAAACGACTCGGTTGTTTCACGCTCTGATGATTTTTCTCTTCTCTTCTCCCCTCTCACCCGCCCCTCTTCCGCTGTGCCACCCATTACTTTACGCGCGTATGCTATTACAAATGCGACAGTTCAACGGCTTTGAGCAACTGTGTATCAACTTCACGAACGAGAAACTGCAACAATTCTTCAATCATCACATGTTCGTCCTCGAGCAAGAGGAATACAAGAAAGAAGGGATCGTCTGGCAATTTATCGACTTTGGGATGGACTTGGCCTCTTGTATCGAACTGATCGAGAAGGTATTCCCGCACGCAAAGGCGAAAAGACAAAAGTCTAGCGAGAATGTGAAAAGATACGATACACGAGAAAAGCGAAAAAAAAAAAATTGGAGAAGGGCTGACCAAAATTGGCGATGGACCGAACCAGCAAGCTTTTCCATCTAAAAAAAAAGATAGACAAAAATATCTCACAAACCTCTTTGGACCGGTTTGAACCGCTCTTGGATATTTTGCGCTCTCGTCTTTTTTTTCTCACGCTTATCTTATCTTATCTTCTCTTCTTCGTATTACTTTCCTAAATAATTATTCGTCGTTTATCGTTTTTTCGCTACCCTTCGGAACATTTCGAAAGGTATTCGATACATTTACCTTGTTGTTTATTTTGTTGTGCTTCTCCCTCTCGCTCTCTCTCGTTTCTTTTTTTTTTTTTTTTGTTTGAAAAACCCCTCTTGTGCAACTCTTCCTCTTTCGATCCGTCTATTCAAAAAGACGACCCAAATTTTCATCGAGCACGGTTCAATCTTCTGTCTATTCGTTGTTCGAATAGAATTGAAATGAAAACTGAGTTCGAAAGAACGTTTTTGGATTATATATATAACGAAATTAATTTAATAACGTGAATTTCGAACCGAGCTCAAATTCATTATTTATTTTATATATATATTCTGTATATCATAATTCTGCATAATTCACTGCCCCTGCCCCCCTGTATCCCCCCTTGTTTTGTCTTTATCCTTCGTAATCATCGATCGACAAGAATTTCATCGGAATCGATCGATAAATGAAAATTTTAACTTTGAAAACCAAAGCTCGTCGATCTACGATCGATCGTTCGGCTTATGAATTAATTAATTAATTAATCTTATATTTGTTGTACCTCCCTTTTTTTTTTTTAGCTTTGCAAGTCTGCTCCTTTGAATATTTAGATATAAAAAAGAAAAAAATGAATAGATCGATAACATTGATAATCGTCTCGTGTAAAAATGATTATAATATATATATATATTATAATCTTAAAGCAGACTTGACGCAGAGCGAGAAATCCTTAAGTAACTCGTGTGTCTCATGGTCATGCTTAAATGACATACCCTGTGAAAGAAAAAGAAAATTTGTAAAAAAAGAAAGAAAAAAAAAAAGAAAAAAAAATAAATCCCCAATATTTTTTGTTGTTGTTGTTTGTGTAAGCAGCATTAATGACAGCTGTCTTTTTTTTTTTACCTTTGTTCTCTGTTTGCTTTCTCTCCCCCCCTCCTTGGTCTCGAGCAGTTCAACAGTTTCGAGCAACTGTGCATCAACTTCACCAACGAAAAGCTTCAACAATTCTTCAATCACCACATGTTCATTCTCGAACAAGAAGAATACAAACGCGAAGGGATCGAATGGACTTTCATTGACTTTGGCATGGATCTGCAACAAACGATCGATTTAATCGAGAAGGTATTGCAATATCACGCATCACCGCATGGAACGGCAGGAACGAAAGGTCGACAGCTTCGAAAAATAGAGAAAGAAAAAAAAGGCAAAAAAAAAAAAAAAGAAAAAAATAGAAAGAAAGAAAAATAGAAATCTCATCAGCATGGCAATAAGCGATGACGCGTATTGTATGGCGCGTAATTTCCATTATTTTGCTTCGTTACACTAATCTTGCTCTTCGACAGGTTGGTTTCGTATTGCTTCATTCGTTCATTTTTTCCTCGCGCATCTCATACTCTATCTCTTTCTTAATTTTGCTCTTAATTCTCTCTCTTTCTCTAATGTTTTATGCTTTCCAAGCTTATTTTATAAAGAGAATTCTCGCAAACGTCGCGTCGTTGTTCCAATAAAGAGCGACAGATGCGAGAAGACGAATTAAATTTTGATCGATTTTTTTTTCAAGCGTGTTAAAAAAGAATCGAGATATATAAAGGTAAAGAAAAATGGAATGCGTGATCAAGTTATCGACGACCCTCCAAACGATAATCCACGCTTCTAAAGCTTTCCTTGTTTTTTTTTGTGTGTGTTACATGGTGATACCAGCATGCACACGTGTGTTTGAATTATCGTGCTCGTTGTCGGTGAGTAAAATAAGAAAAAAAAAGGAAAATTGATCGGTCGAAATTCATTATTACATCTTTTCGATTTTTTAAATTTATTATACTCGGAAATTTATTCGATGCAATTCGTTTTAGCAATTCTTCCTTGGATACGAATGAAAACGTATCGACAAAGAATAATTTTATCGACCGAACAATTTCAACGTTTCGTGATAATCGAGAGTAACGTGAATTAATTTTCCACAATTTTTTTTTTTTTTATTACACCGTATTGGAACGTTACTCTCAAGGAAAAAAAAAAACCAAACTAAGATCGAAATATCTTTTTTTCCCTGCTCGAATCTAGCCTATGGGTATCCTGTCGATTCTTGAAGAAGAATCTATGTTCCCGAAAGCGACGGACAAAACGTTTGAGGAGAAGCTGAACAACAATCACCTTGGCAAGAGTCCTAATTATTTGAAACCGAAACCACCGAAACCGGGCCAGCAACCGGCTCACTTCGCTATCGGCCATTATGCCGGAAACGTACGTTTATTATTATTATTATTTTCATCAATAATAATTATTTTATCCTTCTCTGAACAAACGTTGAAATGTCATGTTGCGCACAGGTACCTTACAATATCACGGGTTGGCTGGAGAAGAACAAGGATCCGTTGAACGACACGGTGGTCGACCAATTCAAAAAATCCGGGAACAAACTGTTGGTGGAGATATTCGCCGATCATCCCGGACAGTCGGGCGATGCTGGTGGTGGCGGTGGCGGCAAAGGTGGACGCGGCAAGAAGGGCGGTGGCTTCTCCACGGTCTCTTCGTCCTACAGGGAACAATTGAACAATCTGATGACCACTCTCAGAGCCACCCAGCCTCACTTCGTCCGTTGTATCATCCCCAACGAGATGAAGCAGCCGGGTGTCATAGATTCTCACCTTGTCATGCATCAATTGACTTGTAACGGTGTACTTGAGGGCATTCGTATTTGTCGTAAAGGATTCCCCAACAGGATGGTCTATCCTGACTTCAAATTACGGTAAGTAAATTCTCTTTCTCTTTCTCTTTCTCTTTCTCTTTCTTTTTTCTATGTATACGCGTATTATAGTTCGAACAGTATTTTGTTCTATACGTATATACACAGGATTGTGTCCTTGGATCAACCTCTTAGCACACTCGCCCGAGTTAATTCGTAAACAGTTTTTTTGCAGTTTTTCTATATAAACAACCGAATATACTCGTTAGAATGTCGTCTTATTTTCTTTCGCCCATAAAAAGTTTCGTCGTAAAAATTTTATTTTTCGATATTTTTTTGATCCTTTTCAAGGTTTTTTTTTGTTATTCGAATTATTCGGTAAACGGAGTAGACGCAATTACTTTAAACTTTTTTGCATAAAATTATTTTTTTTTTTTTTAAGATTTGTTAACGTTCTTTTAACAAAAATAGAGAATAAAAAAATTGGTGGAAAAACTATTATTTTTGAATTTTTAATTGGTTCATTAAGAGGTTAAACGATCGATCGGTACGTTGTTACGTGTAAAAATAAGAAAAGGAACGTTATACATTATGAACATGAATTCGTAGTTTTAATAAAAATATGAAACGTAAAGTTCGCGAAAGATGGATCCATATGGTGGGGTGAAGCGAGTGTGTATGGTCGTTAGAACGTCGAAAACCGAGATAAAGATGAAATAACGTTCTTTTCTTATCTTTATTACGTAGAATATACTTAGAATATACTGGTATATTGTTCAATTCAAAAACATTCTGTGTATATATACGTACATATTTATATATATATATTTTTTTTATTTCGTATATTATGCTCGACAAGGACAAATTTTATCTCGAATTACGCGGCACGAAACGCTACTTACATTGACCGTTGGAAGAGTTGGAAAAGTTAAAAAAGGGGAATTTATAGAAGAACGAATAGAAGGATCGTAAAATGATATTTTATATTGTGATCGTACAGTTACATGATCTTAGCACCGGCTGCGATGGCAAACGAGCCGGATCAAAGAAAGCCGCGCAAAAATGTTTCGACGAAGTCGGCCTCGATCGGACATGTACAGGATTGGTCACACTAAGGCTAGTTGCATTTCTCGAACGAAATGAATTTTTCTTTGCGTTTTCTCCGTCCCACCTCTTTCTCGTCGATTTTTTTCGTCTACCTTTCTCGATAATCTCGATGACAAGATCGATTTTATTTCATTTAATCCCCTAGTCGACAAATTGGATACCGTTTCTTTCTCTTTTTTTCTTTCTCTCTTTCTTTTCTTTTCTTTTTTTTTAATTTCGAATCTATCTCTTGGATGAATCGCGACTCACTTAACTCTAGATACGTTTCTCCAGAATTATCGATTACTCGTAATAATAAGTATAACGGTATCCAATTGTTATCTGTGAATTGTCCCCTCTCCCCTGATACGTAGATCTATGTCTATACATATATATGTATGTGAGTATATGACTCGAAAGCATCGAATGTTTATCTCTGCCCCCACCCTCTTTTTACATTCACTTAGAAAGATATTCGTAGATATTCGTTATTACACCCCCGTTGTGTGTGACCCTTCTACTCCCCCCTGTAGAAAATATTAAAATAGGAAGAAGAGTGTCGCGGAATCGAGGGACGAACGCGCAGAGGCAGGCAGGAATTCGATAAAAAAGAAAATATTACATTGAATCGATACGGGATTTCTTTCACCCTGTGTATGTAATAGTAGTAATAGTAGTAGTAGCAATGGCCCGTAACGTCACCACCTTTGTTTTTCTTTGCCCCTCCGGCGTTTACCCATCCAGGTACAAGATTCTTGCACCGGCGGCGGTTGACAAGGTGGCTTCCGACCCGAAGAAGGCTGCTGAGGCGATTTTGGAATCGACCGGTCTTGATCCCGATCAGTATCGTCTTGGACACACCAAGGCATGTTACGCCCCCATTAGAGAGAGATCGCATCCGATTCTCGAAGCTTATCTCGCACCCGATTCCTCGATCGTACACAATACGCGCAGCGCGCCTTCTATATAGTCATTGCATTAATCCAATTGGAAAAATTAAAAATCTTATTAAAATTTTATTAAAATACTTAATTATGGTTCAATCCGTTTTTCATATAATAAAATTTCTTATACCTTTTATAGCCAGAGTTGGCCATTAATCCAGTTGAAAAAATTGAAAATTTTAATAATAAAATTGGTTCAAGAAATTCAATTTATTAAAATGCTCGGTTATAGTCCGATCCGTTTCTCGCATAATAAATCAGAATTTGGCTTCTGTATGATCAGAGTTGGCCGTTAATCCAATTGGAAAAGTTAAAAATTTGAAATAAAGTTAATTCAAGTAATTTAATTAAAATACTCGAATAAATAATTTATTCGTAGATATTATAGCCGATCTCGTACAATAACAAACCAAAAAGATTGGGAAAAAAAGGAGGAAGATAAAAACGGCGCGCTGTCCGTATCGATCGATCAAACGTTTATTTCGCAGGAATACGTGTATATGTTTCTATGAGCGTTTAAAATAATCGATGCTGCCTGGCAATAAATGCAACAAGTGCGAATCAGTGTATCTAACCAAAGAGGAGAATATCGTAATTCAAGGTTGATTTACGAATCACGATCACTTAATTTTAAATTTTTTTAACCCCCCAAACCCGAACGAAATTATCAATGCGCCGCCGTATCGCCAATTTTATCTTGGAATTTTCCATTTTTTTTTTTTTTGCCCACGACAAATATTTGAATGGAAAATGATACGGATACGGAGCGTGAACCTCTCTCCACCATCTCTCGATTCAACCAGTTTTAACAACCAGAATAAGGCTGGAACTCTCATAGAACGAGTGAATGAATCTCTCTGAGAACGAATAACTCTCGGATGCAAGTAAATGTAAAGCGTTTGGTAGCCGAGGGTACGAGATCAATAATAAGACGGATCTCGCTCTCTGACCCCCTCCCCTACCCCCTTTCTCACGTATCAACAAAGTGATAGAAGAATCACGTATAATAATAATAATAATAATAATAAATGTTTAACCACGTGTGATGATTTTTTTTCTCTCTTTGTTTTTTATTCGTTGTGGCAACCATCCCAACCACAAATAAAACGAACCGCCGCAGATACAAAATTCTGTGCGCCAATGCCATCAAAGAACCTTGCGACCCGCAAAAGGCGACCCAACTGATTCTGGACGCGATCAATCTGGAACCCGAGTTGTATCGTATGGGCAATACCAAGGTATTGGACGCCTTTGGTTTGTTATAAACGGCGTGGCTGTTGCACTCTATCCATCGTCGAAAACTTTCGATCCTTCAACTTCCTCCAACGTTTTTCTCTTCCAATTTTTTTCCTTTTATTTCGACGCGATAATAAAATATCCAATGTGAGCTCTCCTCTTTCTTTCTCTCTCTCTCTCCTCTCGAAGTGTAAAGAATCGAAATTGGAAGAGATCGAAGGGAGGATCGAAAGTTGAAGTTTCTTATTAATCCACGCTGCGCGATGTACATCATCACGGAGCTGCAACCACGATTACTACGCCTGTTTTTCGCTCGGCATATCGCGGCAGAGAGGTAACTTTCGCCTCGCTTTTATTAATATCCCGGATTATTCTTTCCTCTCGGACCGTTGTAACCCCATTGTTTTTTAATCCTCGATTTTTTTTTATCGTCGATGCTTTTCTTCTTCTCCTCGCCTCCTGCTTCCACGAGTTTTGCATGACGATCCTTCTAGATAAAGTAGCATCTAAACTAGACGAACAAGAACGCTCGTTACTTTGGTTACTTAAGGGGGGGGAACTAATGAGAAAGAATGTTTGAATGAAAATACATACGATTGGGAGAGGAAAATTTTGGAAAAAGTAATCAAAGTAATGGTCGAAATTGAGTAAGAGACCGATGGACGAGACTAATGGAAGATATTTGGCCCTGTTCGGCCCGTGTTCGAAACGCAACAGGTATTCTTCCGTGCCGGAGTGTTGGGTCAGATGGAAGAGTTCCGTGACGAACGATTGAGCAAAATCGTGTCCTGGATGCAAGCCTACATCAGAGGCTACCTGTCGAGAAAGGATTACAAGAAGCTGCAGGAGCAACGTTTGGCTTTGGTCGTGGTGCAAAGAAATTTGAGGAAGTATCTGCAAATTCGTACTTGGCCGTGGTGGAAGTTGTGGCAGAAAGTTAAACCTCTCCTCAACGTAACTCGTATCGAGGACGAGCTTGCCGTGAGTCTCTTCATTCCATTTATTTTTAAAATTTTTTCAAAAGTCCTCCATCGACGTGTATTTCTTTCTTTTCTTTTCTTTTTTTTTCTTTTTTCAAAATCCATCTTATCTCACTCGCGATTAACACTCTCTGTAAAATTTTGATTCCTCTGACAACTTTCGCGACTATCGTTACACGATTCTTTTTGTAAAATTTTTCAGCAATTGTGCATACACAATGTGTGCAGTATCGTATTATTAATATTCGTCGGACCAAGTGCAACGAAGCGACGAGTATTTTTAATCGATAACGAAATCGATTTCGATTCGATCTCTGGCAGAAGCACAAGCACGTTTCACATCTTTTTTATTGTTGACGACGTCTCGAGGGTAACGTCTCGAGGGTATCGCGATATTTATGGGAAAAAATTGCGGATCGTTTCGCCTCGCCTATTCTTTTCTCTCTCTCTCTCTCTCGTAGGAAGGTTCATCGTTTCGAAAGAAGAGACTTGGACCGAGACGACGATTTCTTTTCTTCGTTCCCTCGTCGTTTCTCCTTTTCGCTTCTGGTTGGCGATTCGATATAAATTTAATTTAATCGAAAAATCGTGATACGTCGATTACGATTGTAATATCGTTGTAACGTCCGATCATCGCCGATCGAAATTATCGTTATGAAAGAATCGAAGCTAACCTATTTTTTTTTTTTAACGTTCTATAAATAGATTTTCGCCGCGATTTTTCTCCTCTCTCTCTCTCTCTCTCTATCTTCGATTTTTTTCCTCCATCTATTAAACAAACAGAAATAGAACGAGACGAGAAAGAAAAGATAATTCACAGTGGTGGTGGGCTCGACCGATTTCGTAAACTTAGGATCCGAAAAATTCCAAACTCGCGATTTCATCAGGGCCTCGATGTCACCTGATTATTCACGATATCTAATTTCATCTTAGAGATGGAATGATCCCGCTTTCGTTATATTTAGTTACGATTTTATTTTAGCGGGCTATGCTTGGCAGCGAGATACCGAGAAAATAATAAAAAAAGAAGAAGAAATTTTCACATCTCGACCGATCGATCGATGAAAATTGCTTCGCGAATCGATATCGGGATTAAATTGAAAAGAAGAAAAAAACGAAAAGAAGAAGAAAGGGAAGGGGAAAATGGAAGATTATTATAATAGAATATCGAGGGAATAATAGAATTTGGGACGGGACGGATGGATGAACGGGCGATCGATCACGATCCGATCGATCGATCACGTTCCCGCGATATAATAATTCTCGATAAACGGCGGCGACCGTTCGATATTTGACAGGAATTTGTGGATATTTCACAACGGACGTTGATTTACCGATCGATTTCGACCGCGCAAGTACTTACAGAAATAGAATGGTAATGTTCTGGTAAACTAGAGCGAACCAGAGTGGGTAGTTCGAGTCTCGTGTCGGGGCGGCGGGGGATAAGGTCGGTTAATCTGCCGATTAATACCGAGTAATTTCCACCGACGGGTCAAACGAAAATAAAGCGGTGGTCGAAATGATCCGCGTTCGATCGGAAATAGTATCACCCGTTATAAACGATTTCATACGTGCGTGCGTGCGTACGTACACTGATGATGGGAGTAAAACGATCTTCTTCCCAATTACGGGAGAATGTCTTCTCTCTCTCCTCATCTCGAATAGAAGTCACGGGCTGGAGAACTTGGATCTGGATCTCTCGCCTCTGGATCCGATTCTAATTTCGTGCGTCTCTCCCCCCTCCCCACTCGCCCACCCACTCGGGCTCGTTCGTCACCTCCTTCTGGTTGCACACGTACGACGCGTCGACCACGACAACTACGACGACGACGACGACGACGAGGAGATCCCTCCTTCGGGATCGGTTATAAATATATTTTTCTACACGATCGAGTATTCGGCTGGAGTGGGGTGATGATTCCTCGGCCGAGCACCACTCGAGAGAGAAGAGGGATTTTGGGTAGAAAAGTTGAGCGTTTGCTCGAATCGAAGATCAGTTGGACACGCGAACTCGCGCCGACCTCTTCGAAAATCAACCCTTTCTTTATCGAACTTTGCCCTTCCCCCCTATCTTTCTCTCTCTCTCTCTCTTCCTCTCTTCTCTCTTTCTCTCTCTGTCTCTTCTTTTTTTTCAACCACCAGTAATCGTCGTCTCGTCTCGTATCGGTGTGTCGATATTATACCGATACAATTCGTTCGATCGATCCTCTCTGTCGAGGGAGGGTAGGAATCAAGTGCTTCTGGGCGGAAATCTGTGAATCGGGGACGAGATAAATATGGGTGACACGTCGGTGGAGGGCGCGGGGGAGAAGAAGTCGGGCAACGAGGGTGACACGGAATCGCAATTGCAGGCGCTCGAGGAGAAAGCGAGAAAGGCCCAAGAGGCGTTCGAGAAGGAGGAGAAGCTGCGCAAGGAGCTCGAGGAGCAGAACAGTAAACTCACCACGGAGAGGGATGCCTTGCAACGGCAATTGGACGGAGAGAAGGGCTCCCTCTCGGAATATATGGAGAAATCGTTGAAATTGGCAGCTCAGAAGGCCGATCTCGAGTCGCAACTTCAGGTAAGATTTTTTTTTCTTCTTCTTCCATTTCTTTCTTTATTTTATTATCTACTTCATTATCGAGAAATGAACAAATAAGCAACGAATTAGCTAGGGGGAAAAAGAAATAGGATGCTGACTCGAATTGCGAGAGAGAAAAAAAAAAAGAAACGGAAATAACGAGTTGGAATTTTTTTTTTTTTTTTCGTAGCAACGAAAAATCGATCGATCGATGATTTTTCGACCCGTAGATCGGAAAGTAGTTCAATTGGCACGGATTTATCGATAACGAAATCCATTTACGCGACCATGAATACACGTCCTCCACGACGAATCGAATCATGCACCGTGAATCACGCGCAAACGATAATTATATTCGCCTTGCGTGTACGACGAACGAAAAAAAAAAACGAGAAAAGGATTATCAAGGATTATCTGCTCAACGAAGAAGAATCGATAGAGATCCGATTACGTGTCCATCGAGAGTTATTAAGAATAAAGTATATCGAGGAGAGGAAGTGGAAATAATCGGGAGTCTCAAGCGGGGGAGGAGCGAGCAGCTTTAAATATATCCAATAGTGTAGGCAGGATGAAAAAGTGGCGGAATTTATTTACAATGTTTCGACCGTGTGCTTACCTTTCGCATACCTACCGTCCTCCCGAAATATAATTTCGCAAAAATCTTAGGAAAACGAGATCGAAATCTTTCTCTCTTTTTCTCTTTCCATTATCCTCGAATAACGAAATTAAAACGCGATTAATGAAAAAAATACGCGTTCGAACTATTTCGAAACGAGGATAAATTATGTTATAAAGTTTGGAAAGAAGAAGGAGATTTTTCGAGAGAGAGGCTTTACGCAGAAACTGTTCGTGTAATATTTAAGGGGATCTGGCTCGGATTACAGAAAATGATGCACCTGGCAGAAGTTGATGGATGGGCCGTTTCGTAAGAAGGAGCATTAAGTAGCGGAGGCGCGTCATTAGTCAGACCCGTCTGACTACCTCGCTCATTGGCCGCTTATTTTCTTACGCGACGAATCATCGCTCGTTTCCACGTTTGTTCTAAAATTGCGATAACGCGCATCCTTCCAAAATCCCCTCTAAAATTTACTCTTTTCTTCCTCTCGTTCCAATATCTTTTCTCCTGATTTTATTTTATTTTATTTTATTAAAGAATAATGCACGTAGATACGAATGGAAATATAAATCGAAAAATCCTTTTTAAAAAGATCGTACTAATTTTCTTTTTTTTTTTTTTTTTTATGTAATCGTGCCGATTCCGCGAGAAAACGTTCGAGGAAACGAACATGTTTAAAAGAGATTGGTGAGGCAAAAGAAAAGCTCGTCGCGCGTTATATAAAAAGAACTCGAAGAATTTCGTGGAGAACACGTTTCGTTCCGGAATACCGGGCTATTTTTAACCGGGCATCTTTTACACCGACCGATCAACCGATATTTTATGTCAACACCGCCACTCGTAAGATCTTTCTCTCTCTTTTTTTCTTTCTTTCTTTTAAGATTAAATTTAGCATTGCCTCGTTTCCACCCGCTGGAAACAGTCGAAACGGGACCGATGACCGATTCTTTTCCCGATCCGTTTTGTTTACAATTTCTCGACGACGTTTCGAAACCCTATTTTATCGATCGGTTTCGCGATGCTATGAATCGTAAAGGCAGATTATGCGTGAAATTAAGCGATGCTATATAAGGATAGGAAGAAAAGAAGGAAGAAAGGAAGGAAGGAAGGAAGGAAGGAAAGAAGGAAGGAAGGAATGAAAAGCGGAAAAGAAAGAAGGAAAAAAAGAGATGGGTTTAAATCGGCTTAAGATACCTGAGACGCGGAGAGGAAGGAGGGACGTTTGCCCCTACCTTCGACACGGCCAAATTTAGCTACCATCGCTGATCCCAGATTCCAGGTTATTAAAAGTGGGCGTGGTTATACTGGCTGGAATAACCGACGGAACGAGGGAGAGGTAACAGGTGTATGGTGTATTTATACGCGCTTATACGCGCGCGCGTCATCTCCTTCGCCGATTCGCTCCGTTCCAAAAATTGTCTACCTCCTCCTCGATATGATTCGACGACGCGAAGTGAACGAACGAACGAACGAACGAACGAACGAACGCGTTCTGTCTCTCTCTCTCTCTCTGTCTCTCTCTCTCGTCTATCGTCGCTCACGTATCGAAGAAGCGATAATACGCGATACTTTTATTTTATTTTGAAATAGAATCCGAATAGAATTATTTATAACACGGACAATAGAGAAAATATTCTCTGTTCCTTCGATGTTGATCGATCGATATGTGGAATTAATTTTAGATTTGAAATAATTTCGAATTTAACCGTCGAGATTCGGAAGGATATTAAGAATTATTTTTCGAAAATATTCGATAAATACTCAATATGCGTATTCGATATATACTCTCCCTATTTACAGGATCTGAACGACAGATTCAAAGAAGAGGAGGATACGAGAAACAATCTGTTCCAAAACAAGAAGAAATTGGAACAGGAAGTGGCGGGCCTGAAGAAAGATATCGAGGATTTGGAACTTAACCTGCAGAAGTCGGAGCAGGACAAGGCGACCAAGGATCATCAGATCCGTAACTTGAACGACGAGATCGCTCATCAGGACGAGTTGATCAACAAATTGAACAAGGAGAAGAAGAATCAGGGCGAGGTTAATCAGAAGACCGCCGAAGAGCTTCAAGCTGCCGAGGATAAGGTCAATCACTTGAATAAAGTGAAGATCAAATTGGAACACACTCTGGACGAACTGGAAGATTCATTGGAACGTGAAAAGAAATCACGGTTAGAATTATACGCGATCGCGTCTCTCTCTCTCTCTCTCTCTCTCTCTCTATTTCTAATTCTATTTTTATTCTTTTAGAGCCGACGTAGAGAAGGCGAAGCGAAAGGTGGAAGGTGATTTGAAACTTACTCAGGAAGCTGTCGCGGATCTCGAAAGGAACAAGAAGGAACTCGAGCAGACCATACAACGCAAAGACAAAGAATTGTCGTCGTTGACCGCGAAACTCGAGGATGAACAATCGTTGGTGGGCAAACTGCAGAAACAGATCAAGGAGTTGCAAGCCCGTATCGAAGAATTGGAGGAAGAGGTTCGTTTTTCGAAACGATCCGCGCTCGACGATCCGATGGACGGACAAAGACGTTAGGAACGCGAACTTTGGTTTTTCAGATCGAAGCTGAACGCGGCTCGCGAGTGAAAGCGGAGAAACAGCGCAGCGACTTGGCGCGGGAACTCGAGGAACTAGGCGAACGTTTGGAGGAAGCTGGTGGCGCCACGTCCGCCCAAATCGAGCTCAACAAGAAGAGAGAGGCCGAGCTCAGCAAACTTCGCAGAGACCTCGAGGAGGCCAACATCCAACACGAAACCACTCTGGCCAATTTGCGCAAGAAGCACAACGATGCCGTTGCCGAGATGGGAGAGCAAATCGACACGCTCAACAAATTGAAAGCTAGGTAAGCCAATAATCGGTCTCTAAACGTTCGAAGTATCACGGGGGATTTATTACGCATTTACGAAAAAATACGTAATAATAGTATATATAATAATATAATGGTGGTAGTTGTAGTAATAGTAGTGGTAGTAATAGTAGTAGTAGTAGTAGTAGTAATAGTAGTAGTAGTGGTAGTAGTAGCGATAGTAATAGTAGTAAAAACGATAGATCGAAATTATAACGAAATATTTTCACATCAGAGCCGAAAAGGGTCGTCACGATATCCATGCCGAACTAAACAATTCTCGTGCCGCGACGGATCAGGTTTCTAGAGAAAAGGTATCGCTCAAAAAAAGTCGAGAATGTCGAATGTGTCCGTGGTTTTTTTTCTTTTTCCATACGTGTTTTTCTTCCTTTTTTCTCTCTCTCTCTCTTTCTCTCTCTTTTCAAAATTACTTTTGCCATCGTTATCCACTCTGTTCGATGTACAGTTTGATCCGTTCAAAGTGTCTCGTTTCCCCCCACCCCTCCCATTCGAATGATTTCGTCCAACAGGAATGTTTTGCGGTTTTGTTTTCTCTCTTTCTCTCCCCCCTATCTCTGTTTCACGAATTTTCGGCCGATTCGTCGTTGCGATCGAAATCGTTTATTTATTTTTCTTTTTATTTTTTTTTATCTTTTTCCTCCCAATCGTGAAACACCAATTGTTAACCAAAAGTTTACGTCTGTTTGAACGAATATTAGGGTTGAAAAGGACAAGGTTCAATACTTCAGCGAATTAAACGACATGCGCGCATCGGTAGACCAACTGAGCAACGAAAAGGTAAGATTGGTTCATCGAAGAGATAAATCCAATAGGACTAACGCGACTAACAGCTTTTTCTCGGCCGAATACGAAGCGGTGGCGCGGCGGCACGAAGCGGCAAACAATTTTATCGTGGCGTGATCGTCGTTGGAAAAGTGTGTTCAGCTTGCAAAGCTTGTTGTCTCCCCCTCCTCGTGTGTTTTCTCCTCCTCCTTCTCCTCTTTCTCCTCCCCCCTTTCCCCTCTTTCGTTCGCTTTTCTTTCTTTCGAACTCGCTTTTTCTCTGGAATGGATGAAGATGAACGTCACCAAATTTGAACGTACCATCCAAATCAGTTGGAAAAGTGAATTCGAAGGAACGAAGATCGTCTTATAGAGGAGTTATAATATAATGTTGTTTTTTCTTTTTAAAAAAAAAAAAAAAACAGGCCGCCCAAGAGAAGATCGTGAAACAACTGCAACACCAATTGAACGAGACCCAAGGTAAATTGGAGGAGGTGAACCGCACGTTGAACGATTTCGATGCCGCCAAGAAGAAATTGTCGATCGAGAACAGCGATCTGTTGAGGCAATTGGAGGAGGCCGAGTCCCAGGTGAATCAATTGTCCAAGATCAAGATATCGCTGACGACCCAGCTCGAGGACACGAAACGATTGGCCGACGAGGAGTCGAGGGAGCGGGCCACCCTCCTCGGCAAGTTCCGCAACTTGGAGCACGACTTGGACAACATTCGGGAACAGGTGGAGGAGGAGGCCGAGGGCAAGGCCGATCTCCAGAGGCAGTTGAGCAAGGCGAACGCCGAGGCCCAGTTGTGGCGCACCAAGTACGAGTCGGAAGGCGTGGCGAGGGCGGAGGAATTGGAGGAGGCGAAGAGGAAGTTGCAGGCGCGGTTGGCCGAGGCGGAGGAGACGATCGAGTCGTTGAATCAAAAGGTTCTCGCATTGGAGAAGACGAAGCAGAGATTGTCGACCGAGGTGGAGGACTTGCAGATCGAGGTGGATCGCGCGACGGCGATCGCGAACGCCGCGGAGAAGAAGCAGAAGGCGTTCGACAAGATCATCGGCGAGTGGAAGCTCAAAGTGGACGACCTAGCAGCGGAACTGGACGCCAGCCAAAAGGAGTGCCGCAATTACAGCACGGAATTGTTCAGGCTCAGAGGTAGAGTCTCTTCCTCTCTTTTCCCTTCCATCTCTCTCTCTTTCTATTCGCTTGTTCGTAACGTCGTGTTTTCGTGTTTCGAAGGTGCGTACGAGGAAGGGCAGGAGCAATTGGAGGCGGTACGCCGCGAGAACAAGAATCTGGCCGACGAGGTGAAGGATCTGTTGGACCAGATCGGCGAGGGAGGACGAAACATTCACGAGATCGAGAAGGCGAGAAAGCGGTTGGAGGCTGAGAAGGACGAGCTCCAGGCGGCCCTCGAGGAAGCGGAGGCCGCTTTGGAACAGGAGGAGAACAAAGTGTTGCGCAGCCAGCTCGAGTTGAGCCAAGTGAGACAAGAGATCGACCGCCGCATCCAAGAGAAGGAGGAGGAATTCGAAAATACCAGGAAGAATCACCAACGTGCCCTCGATTCTATGCAAGCGTCGCTCGAGGCCGAGGCCAAGGTTCCTTGACTTCACTTTCCCCTCTCGTTCGTCCCGTTTCGCGACGATGATTATAATGGTAATAATTCGCAGGGTAAAGCCGAGGCGTTGCGCATGAAGAAGAAACTGGAGGCGGACATCAACGAGTTGGAGATCGCTCTGGATCACGCGAACAAGGCGAACGCCGAGGCTCAGAAGAACATAAAGAGATACCAGCAGCAGTTGAAGGATGTCCAGACGGCGCTGGAGGAGGAGCAAAGGGCGCGCGACGAGGCGAGGGAATTGCTCGGGATTTCGGAACGCCGGGCGAACGCTCTCCAGAACGAGCTCGAGGAGAGCCGTACCCTTCTCGAGCAAGCGGATCGCGGGCGTCGCCAGGCTGAACAAGAGTTGGCCGATTGCCACGAGCAGTTGAACGAATTGGGCGCCCAGAACGCCTCTATCTCCGCAGCCAAGAGGAAACTCGAGGCCGAACTTCAAACCCTGCACGTGAGTATTATCCTCCTTTTATTCTCTCTCTCTCTCTTGCCTCCCCTTCCTCCACGTTCACGACATTCGTTTCTTTCCAGTCCGATTTGGACGAGTTGTTGAACGAGGCGAAGAACTCCGAGGAGAAAGCGAAGAAAGCGATGGTGGACGCCGCGAGATTGGCCGACGAGCTTCGAGCCGAGCAGGATCACGCCCAGACCCAGGAGAAACTCCGCAAAGCGCTCGAGACCCAGATCAAGGAGCTTCAGGTACGCTTGGACGAGGCCGAGGCGAACGCTTTGAAAGGTGGTAAGAAGGCGATCCAGAAATTGGAGCAACGCGTCCGCGAATTGGAGAACGAACTCGACGGAGAGCAGAGGAGACACGCCGATGCCCAGAAGAATCTCCGCAAATCCGAACGTCGCATCAAGGAGCTTAGCTTCCAGGTAAGTATATACACTGTGATCGATCCTCTTTTCATCGAGATCATTGCGTTTCATCTATGTAAAACGTTTTGCAGGCCGACGAAGATCGCAAGAACCACGAGCGTATGCAAGATTTGGTCGACAAGCTGCAGCAGAAGATCAAGACGTACAAGAGGCAGATCGAAGAAGCGGAAGAGATCGCCGCTCTGAATCTCGCGAAATTCCGCAAGGCGCAACAGGAGCTGGAGGAGGCGGAGGAAAGGGCGGACCTTGCCGAGCAGGCGATCACCAAGTTCCGTACCAAGGGACGCGGAGGAAGTGCCGCGCGTGGACTGAGCCCAGCGGTAAGCTCGTATTAATAGCTCGGCCCCTCGCATCGAATTCGTCCTTTCTGTCTTATCTCTTTGACTTGGAGAGTTGCTTTATCTCTTATCGAGAACGAAAGGCAAAAGGAGTTAGAATATTCTCCTCCCCGAATTGTTCGAAATAATGTAAACTTGCAATTAGTTTTGTGTATACGAGAGCAAGTTTCAAGGAAAGAGGTATCTGAATAAAGATTATTGTCGAGAGAGAAAAACGATGATTCGTGCGTCGTCGTTTCGTAGAGATCGATGAACGAAAACGTGCGGCGTTTGAAGAGAGGAGATTAATTAATCGAAAAATCTGTGTGTCCCTGTATAGCCCCAACAGAAGGCCCGTAAGGCGCCCTCCGCATTGGAGTAAAGAGCATCGCGCCGGTCCATGTAAGTCTGTGCACGTGTCATAAGCACGTGTGTGTGGTGTCGAAAAGTGAAGAGAGACAGACAAAAAAAAAAAAATACAAGATAATAATTCTTCAACAAAAAAGAAAAATAATATCACATACTTTCCGAATCCCCGACCGAATCGGTCAATGTCTTCTATTTTTTTCTTTTTTTTTTTTTTTGAACCTGTGTGAAACGCTGATAACACCACTTCAAGGGGCGCAACACCTTTTAAAGTATGAAGCTTGATCCCTTAATCGTTGATTAACGTTGTGCATTACCTTATCCCAACAACAAATCGTGTTGATTGGTTGACCGAACCGGATTCCATAGAATTTAGAAAACACGAATCATTGCTTGGCATTGATCATAGAGTTAGTTAAATGTTTAGTACGCGTGAATAAATCAATTTGTCTACGTATGTTTTTTCTTCTTTCACTTCACAAACACGATATATATGTATATACGCCATCGATCACTTTTTTTTTCTTTTCTCTCGTCCAACCGAATATAGACGGAGAAAATGATCCATTAAAGATAAGTAACGAGAGAGGTATCACGACCCTCGATCGATCGATAATTTCCCATTGTTGTTTATCGTTTGTAACACACGGATCGATGATCCGCGATTACATAAATACGCAATTTTTCACGATGAAAAAGGACACAAAGAGAACGTGTCGCTAAAACATTTCTAAAATTGTTTTTTTCTTTTTTCACCACGTGTATCGTGTAAAACGTGTAAAATCCCGATTAAAAAGGAAAGATGGGATCAAGACGATTCTCTTCCTCCTTTTTTCCTATTTTTTTTTTTTTTTTTTGAAAAGAAAAGAAGAAAAACGTATAGATTTTGTGGTTGCAAAAGGAGATATATCACAGAGATATATTACTTGATCCCATCGTTATTATCCCCCTCGAAAACGAAGTGACGTTAAAACGTTTCTTTTCTTTTTCTTTCCAGCCTCATCGACCTGCGTTCAAACCCCAATTGGATGGTTCCGCATTCCCGCCACGCTTCGACCTGCAGCCCGATGGTGAACTGTAAAAATCTCTATCTGCGACCAAATATTGTATTTTTGTTAGAAAACACATTATCGCAACAGCTTAACGAACGAAGGAATTAATCGCAATCGGCGAACTTTCATCGTGTCTCATCTCATTCGAATAACTCATCCCATTATCTTCATACCTACGCATACCTTGTTGTTCGCGTTGTTCGGTAGAATACGGAAAGAATGTCGTCGCGATACCCACGCTTGGTCACCTTGCCAGTTTCGAGAAATAAAAGAAGAAGAAAGAAAGAAAGAAAGAAAGAAAAAAACGGTATATGAAAAATATTTTTGCTCGTTTTAAACGTTTTTAGCGTATATATATTTATTTATATACGATGTATATGCAAGCAAGTACTATTATTAAGAAGATCGATGTTGGGAAAAGAAAAAAAAAATGGGTGGTGATATAAGTGGAGGAGAAGGAGAAATGACTTCACCACTCGCGCTGACGGTCGAGGAAAGAGAGAATGAAAGAAAAGAGTGAGTGGGAGAGCAAGAGAAAGAAAGAGAGAGAGGAAGGATACGAGCGGCCGAAATGCAACGCGATTGATCGAAAGTCGAGAAACGTTAACACGTTAATACGTGGCATACTGGCATACGCGCGTATCAAGCGGACGAATCGATAAATGGAAATGATATACGCGTTAAAAAAAAAACGAAACGCGAGATTATTAGAAAAAAAAAAGAAAAAAAAGATGATAAAAAAATTTAACGCTAGTCACGGATTTGAACGGCAGCGCGCAATTATTATTATTATAATACGTGTCATCGAAATGATAATCCTATCCTATAAACTTAATTGTAATTTATAAAGAGAGCCGAAGTATGTATTTATTAATAAATAAATAAGCAATAAATAAAATTAAGAACGAAAAGAAGCAAAGTTTCGTTTGATTCGTTTGATGATAATAGCGTTAAAAAAAAAAAAAAAAGAAATCACACACTCCGATTCTTACTTATTATATTATATACTTCTTAACTCGTGTTACATATTCACACGATATATCGAAACGATTATTTTGAAATACTTTTCTCGTCCTTTCTATCTGAAATTCTTCTTCAGTTTCTTACGTGCCAATTGTTTAAATTGTCCTTTGATGAGTTCCCATTGAGTGAATTTTTCGATACCGATCCCGAATTCCTTGCAAGTTTGTTCAAAAGCGTTCACGCAAAGTGGCAAGTAAGAATGATCGACCGTTGGTAAAAGGTGATGAAGACCGTGTAAACCGAAATTCGTCAGTACCAAAAAATCGGAATCGTCGATCACCTTTCGTTCCCTCACAGCATCCAATTCCAGCACACCCCAGTCATAATCGTCTCTAAAAAATAGAAAGAAGGACGATCTTTCGATTTTTTGAGGCAGGATAAACATAAGATTGATTCAAAATTTTAAAGAAAAAAACTCGTTAAAAATGAATCTTTTCTTTTTAAAGAAAATAATATTCGGATTCTCAAAATGCAAAACAATTTTCGATATAAACGAACCTGTATATATCACCATCGTGAAAGATATCAGGATGATGATGAGCTGCGTTGAAACCGATTATGGAGAATATAAAACTAGTTGCCATTATGATCAATAACCACAGTTTCACAGCCGTGAAGAAATTTGGTGTGAAGAATGACATTAAAACGGGTAGGAAAAAAGGTATCGCGTCTCTTATTTCGAACGTTTTATATTCGAAAAATACGGAATAATATCTGAAACGAATAAATAAATTTTCGATTTGTCACGATATGCTATTTAATATACATATATAATAAAATAACAAACCTTTTGATCGCTTGTTCGTAAAATACCAAAGCCCAAATAATAGGACTCATGAGTTGACTCACGAAAGTCATCGCTAAAGATTTTTTCGGATCTGGTAACCAATGAATAAAAGGCTCGAACGCGTATATCTCGTAGTCCCATAGAGTATTGGGATACATGTGATGGCTCATCGCGTGCGTTATTCGCCAATCCTTCGATGACATCGTACTCAAGTCGAAATAATACATTCGAAAGTTATCCTTCATGTGAAGATAATTGTGGCCGCTTATAGCGGTCCATGCGAGGAGAATCCCTGAAAGTATAAATCTTTATCGATTAACGGCGTTACGTTTTACGAGCTTTTCTCGGAGAAAAATATCGGAAATATTTTTACCAACCGGTAAACACGATCATTAGATAAGATTGGGTGTACGCTGTTAGGATGCTGAATATTAAAGAAGAAGTGAAAAGAAAATCTGCGATTAAATTCGTTTTTGTGGACGGCTGATGGAAATTCACATCCTTCAAAGCTTCCAATGCCCGTCTTTTGAACGTAGAAAAGAAACCATTTGGCTCGAATGTTAATGGCAGTTTTCGTGGTACAACAGCCTCCCTTATGAAATATTTTGGAAGAAGTTTTGTGGCTTTGTCGGTCAAATGATGCGTCTGTAAAAAGCGCGAATAACAATCGAGTCCAATTTTCGAATTAGATTTCGAATTATTCTCGAACATTTCAGTTTCAGAACATTGCCGTTTAAATTTCGATCTATTTGTTCTTTTTAAACGAATCACCGTTTACACGAAGCGACCAGAGAACGATCAAAAAAATGGAGAAAATTTCTTTCATTTCGATAATTCGACGATCTTTAATTCAATGATTAATAATAAATGATAAATTATACCTGAAAAAGTTCGGTAATATCGGTACCCTTGGTAAGGCGGATCCATTCAGCGCCTCCTGGATGAAATTTTGCGAACCCTTCCAAATCGTATAAGCTATTTCCAATCCTCCACAAATCTTCCGCGCCATCTACTTGCCTTCTTCCTTCCAAATAAGCGTAGCCTGTTTTAACTTTAGCCTCCCTTCCGGGAAAATTTTCAAAACCTGGTATCGAACTTTCGCTTTTCCCCATGGTATCGTTTTTCTCACCTTTCTAAAAAAAAAATGCGTGATATTTAAATTATTTACCAATAATTTATACAAAAAAAAATTTTATTTCATTCCATCAATGAAAATGGTATGCATATGTTTTAAAATTATTTATTATGTACAAATTATTTTTTAATGAATTTATCCTTCGTCGACAGATAATTTAAAAAATCGTAATACGTAATGAGAAAATAAATTGTATCGATTTGAATTTATATTAAAATGTACGTTTTTAATCGAAAATTATGGAAATATTTGAAATAGTATTAGCGATTGCAACGAAGATATATTGTTGTTATTCGAATTTCAAATTATCTTCTTTAATGAAAACGAATGTATCATTAAAAAAATTTTCATATCGAATAAAATAAACGTCGGTTAATCGTTTTCGTAAATTAAAATTCTATTCAATCGATTTTTTGAAAAATTCAAAATATATTTTGAATTTTTTTTTCTTCGATGAATCACACTTTTTCGTGCATTTCCTTTTTTTTTTTTTTTTTATTTTCCAAAAAAATTAATATTAAAACGATAAATGCCCCGATAATATATATTTTCATAAATTACCATCCGATATTTTTATTTTTCTTTTCCATGATTTATGTTACGTAGCGATCGTGTTATTTGAAAAATTGTATTAAAATATTTACAATTATTATCCCTTATTAGCGTTATATTTCTAAAAAAAATGTTTTATGCAATCTCATGAATAAAATTAATGGAAAAAACATAAATAACATAATCATTAATTCGCGCATTGAATAATGTTTTAAAAAATGAATATTTAATTGTATTTAATCTCGTAATTTATAATATGTTATTGTTTTCATAAATTAAAATTCGTTATCATACCAAGAATAATATTAATTGTGCCTAGATGTTCCTCCTATGGAAATATCTCGTAGAGAAAGATATTCGTAATTGATGCTGCTATATCTATTCCCAATTTTCGATATTGAAACGATAACGATAGTTATTATTAGAAACGATATTTATTCGATCTCGTGAAAGATATAAATATAAATAGGTATGCAAAAACTATTTTCTAACATTGATTAAAACTAAAACTCGTATTCCATATCGTACTGCTTTTAATGAAACTTTGAAAAGTAAACTTCTTCTTTCTTATATATATATCTTATACATATATACGCATGTAAAACAAACATTTACTGGTCAGAATCTAAATGAACTAGCACTTTGACCTTAAAGTATGATAATAACTGAGATGATAAATTAATGACACGTTATTGTAAAACTGTTTCTCTTTATCGAGAAAAATTACATGCAAATTATAGATTGATTTATTATTTTACTGAATTAAGTTTTTTTCCAATATATTTTTATTCTTTTAAAATTTATATTATTTAATTATCTTTTATTTTTTAGATGTAAAATATTCCAAGACAAATTTTTATACGCAAATAATTCTATAAGATAAGCCTTAGATAATGAATTAAACGAATACGCAATAAAAAATTACTCGGCTTTTTTAATAGATCTCAGACTTTTGCCATTTTATTTATATTTAATCCATAGTTAATGCAACACTATGTTTTCATGTTTTCGATATAAATAATATAATATAATTTCCTAATTATATTCTTCTTCGTTACTTGTTTACGAAAATCTTATGTAACAATCAATCGATAAAATAAATATTTAATTAATCGATATTTAGTGAAAAATCAGAATTATCGGCATCGAAAAGTACGATAATTCTTCTATTACTAAATAATAAATTTCGAAAAAATTCATTTCTATCCAAATTATATTATATATAAATTATAAAAATAAAATTGGATTAAATATAAGTAAGTATAGTATGATTTAATTATCATGAGTCGAAAAAAAAAAAGAAGAAGGTTCCAAAATATAAAATATAACTTGCGTATATTTATTAATTTTCAAAATCTTTGCCTACTATGTTACATGTATATTGAATTCTTTCTATACATATGTCAGTGGTGTGATTATTTAGTTTCTATAAATACATGGGATTACAGTCATGTATGACGCAAAATGTATGAATTAATATTAGTATTTGGAGTTACTTGTTAGTTATTCAAATAATAACCACATAGTTATATCATAGTTTTGAAACATTTTGAATGTCAGTCACTGTATATAAAAATAATTAATAAGTGTCAGTTGCATATTAAATAGTATTCGATGTGTAAAAAATTTTCAACGATATCTCAAAAATTAATAAAAACTCGTAATTAAAATTTTATATCGAGATCTTACTTTCTTAAAATTTCGATTCAATATAGATTGTATGTTACTATAAAGTTTTTCAATTGATTTATATATATATATATAGGTCAAGTGTGATATTATTTTTTTTATACGAGAATAAATTGAAAAAAGAAATTAAGATATGAATTGAAAAAGAATGAACAAATTTAAAGATAGCTATTATTGAGAAATAATGTAATTATAACATAAATATAAAAAAAAGTAATGCAAAAAAAACAATGCTAGCAAAAACTTGTGAAATCATATTATTATTAATGGTAAAGAAGAATAGAGATACAGAAAGAATTAACCATCAGTTCCATCTCTCGAGTATCGAAGACATAAACATATGTAGAATAGGATCAGCGCTATCTCTCTTCTTTTATTTGAAATCTCTAAAGAAAGTTAAAAAAAAAATGTTGATTTTGTATTTTTTATCTATCTTCCCTTATTTTTTTTTCAATACATTCCTCGATATATATATTATTAACTTATTTTCTGAATAAAATTTTAACTAAAAAGTCTTTGATTCAATTTTTACACAATGCAAGTATATGTACATGATATTTTTTATTAAAGTCCAATATATTATATACATATATTTATCTAAATCAGATATTATAATTATTTCAATATCTGAATCATTTTATATGTAACTAATAATCAGTCGTCTATTCGTTCAAGTTTCTTTTCACAATCGTCAAATAACATATACCATCGAAAAAAAATTCAATAATTTTTTTTTTTGCAATCCGATATAATTTTATAAATCTTTTCAAGATTGGAAAGAAACTCGATTATGCGCGTTATTGACAAAAATAACATCTCGATTCTCATCTCTTCCTGTTCACACGAAAGCATATTCACAATGTTCGAGACATATTCTCGGCGTTTCAAGAAATTTAGAAATGCTTGAATCCGAATACTTGGTTCGAAAATTTCAGGATTCTCTGGAATTTCGAAGAATCGAATAATTTTGAGACTTTTTCGAAATTTTCGAATCACGTGACATACTATATTTTTTTACGTACCTCTAAGAAATTGTTACATTATTACTAAGATCTTGTTAATCCTTTCAACACGGCATTGTATTTCTTATACAAATGAATAATATTTTTTGATGATTATTGCGATGAAATTAAAAATTTTCTATAAATATTTTTTCTTTTTTCAATCATCTTTGGGATAACGTATGTCCCAATAATGTTTTATAAATTATTTTTATTTCAATTATTGGATGAAATCACTTTTTTCCATTCCAACTATATTTTAGGAACAATAAAAGAAAATATATTTTTACCTAATGATGTCAATCAATATATACATATAGACATAATATATATTCATCGCATTGATATAAAGTAAATTGCATACTTTTGACAATATCTTGCTTTATTTTCAATGCTATTTATGAGCATTAGGATAACTATTATATTTATATACTCTACTTTGCCGACTGTACAAATTATCCTAAGATTAAACTTGGAAATAATTTTGAAAAATATATGAAATACAAATACATTTAGTCGTGATTGAAAGGATTTAAATTAAGTAAAATTTTTCAAATAGACGTTCTCGCGAGAAGAACTAAGGCAATTGCGAATACGAGAATCGATCGAATTTCGTTCGTGCAACTAGAATTTTCAAACATTTCCGGAGGAACGGCAGTCGTCAGATAATTTTCCGATGGATTCGTGGAACAAACAGTGTCTCTTATAGCCTCTTTGGCGGATCCCATAAGAATTCTAAAATTATAATCTTCGGGATCCAAACGTGCATACATGAAGGTAGGCAAACGATCCGAGAGTACCCAAATATTTCCATTTTGATCGATCTGAAATAGAGAAGATGGTGTTAGAAATATATTAAAAATATATGTATATTAGGGGAAAAAATAAGTAATAAAAGCGATAGATATTTGACATTATTAAAAACTAGCGATAGGGGGATTTTTAGTAACTTTATTAGCCAATATATTAGATTGAAATTACTTCTGGTAAAAATTTAATACAGTGTTTATTTCATTCGTCGCTTTTACGATTCAAAGTATTTTTGAAATCTACGATTAACTCTTGGATAACGAGTTTTAAACGAGTTTTTACATAATTAATCATCGCGTGACGCAAAGATTGCTCGATCGATCTAGAATTTTTTTATCGGAAAAAAGATCGGGATATTGATCAATTCTCTCTCTCTATATATATATACAGACATATATATATATATTTTATCAAGGTTTAAAGAAGTGAGAAACGTATTTTATTACCTTTAAATCGTTAGGAAAAACCATCGTAATACTGTTTTGATAAATAAAGCCTTGTTGGTGAAGCGTGAACGTATTTCGAGGTTTCCAACACGCAATAGCGTTTAAATTGGTTAACGCGTAGAAAAGAACTCCGGTGTTCGGGTCCAAGAAGCTGACGCTGCTCTGACCATTATGTCCGCGAGACCCAAGAGCCCGAAATTCTTTGAAGTTGTCTGAAAGCCAAAAACGAAACGGATAGATCACGATGTATTGGATACGATATTAAAATAGATAGATTTACCTGGAGAATTGGCGCGTTCAGGATCTCTCAATATCTTGGTACTAACCGAATATTCCATGGTGCTGGAAAGTGGATGGAAATACATCACGCTGTATCCATCGTTAGATGGCGCGATGCTCATACCGAACAAACCGTCGGTCCAATGGAACGAAATTCCCGACACGTTGAATTCCTCGCTCTTAAAAATTGAGAAAAAAAATAAAAGAATAGGAGAAGAGAGGGGAACGAGATAAAAAGTGTAAAGACAAAAAGCGAAGAAAAGACGATAAGAAACGATGCTAACTTGCGGATCGGGTTGAAAGAAGCGATGCTTGACGAGCCATGATTTTCTCGACTTCCACGAGTAGACCACCAGTCCGGGACCACCCAGATCGCCCAGATAAGCGAAGGTATCCTCGCAGGAGTAATCTTCGAGCGCGATATTCGCGAAAAGAGAATCGTGCGTTTTTTGATCCTCGGGGATAACGAATTTTCGTAGCAATCGGTCGTTTTTTAAATCGTATACGAGCAACGCGGGCGGCGCCTCTTGTTCCGGATTTTGCAAAATATCTGTAAATCCAGTATCGAGGACCCACAATCTTTCGCATCGATCCACTCGGATTCGAAACGGCGAAATGATCTCCGGCACGCTTCCAGCCTCGTATTGATGCGCCTCGAAAGAAGGATAAGGTATCAGAGTAGGAGATTCCCGTGTATCTGAAACGTATCCATATTTTTATCTCTCTCTCTCTCTCTCTCTCTCTCTCTCTCTCTCTCTCTCTCTCTCTCTCTCTCTCTCTCTCTCTCTCTCTCTCTCTCTCTCTCTCTCTCTCTCTCTCTCTCTCTCTCTCTCTCTCTCTCTCTCTCTCTCTCTTTCTCTCTCTCTCTCTGACTGAAATTGATTCTACCATATCGATATCAAAAATGATCGGTAGAACTTTATTATTGTTATTATTCACCATTTACGTAAAAGTAATTCAAACTGGCAACGACACCGCGCCTCCATCTCGGCACAGTGACAAATATCCTGGTGCTCGTAATCTCGAGGCCAAGGGGAAGGTTGTCCTCCTGTTTGTATCCTGGGAAGAGAAGTTTGGTTTCGTTGTTCGGCCATTCGTAATCGAGCTGTTTCCATTGGAAGATCACGCGAAGTTTATCCTCGTCGCCAGCGACGATCGTGGTCCAGAGGTGGATTTGAAGCAAGATATTGAAAAGGTGGAGAGTCGATCCGACTCGCATTTTCATTTCCTGATTCTATCTAACGGTTAACCACTCCCACGTTGATACTACAAATTAACATTATCGATAAATTAATCGTTATCGTGGCAATTTATCTACGAATTTAAAATCAAAATCTAATATCTGTTGTAGAAAAAAAAAAGTGCGATTTAGCGTTAATTATTTTCTATTATTTCAATTTTTTTCCCCGTTTTCCTTGACACTTTTCTAAATTACGTTTAGATATTATCGATACTACGTTTAGAAATTCGTTATAATAATTTAAAAAAATATATACATATACGTATATATTCGATTAAATTTTGTTCGGTAACTTGAGTACATACATATTTATTTCGAAAGTAATACTTTTTTAAAGAATACGATAATGCAATGCAAAGAGACAAAAATTAGTCTTGCAATGCAATCGTACTTTCTATCGCACGTTACTCGCACGTTAATAACAATCACACACCGCGATAAAGTGGGTCGACAAATATTTTAAATAATACACGTCCTTATTTCGAATTATTTTGAAAAATGATTTTTCACCTTTTGATAAATCTTAAATACATATATATTTTATTATGATTAATTTTTTTTTCGACTACCATATTTCAATAATGAACAATTGTCTTCTTAGATCAATTTTTACAAACGTATATAAAAAAAACGTGACGAAACGCGGGATGCAAAAATTGGAAATTATTTCAATACGAATTTATTCACTCTCCCGAATTTATTTAGTCGAATTTCTAAATAAACACGCGATACGGTTGAAAAAAACTGTTGAAGGTCAAAAGTATATCCCTTGAAATAAGTTTCACCCGGATGCAAGAGAAACGCGAAACATTAATTATTATCTAAATTACTTATTTACCGAACGCTCGGTCAACTCGGTAGTAATTCGAACAGTGTTTGGACAACACTCGACTCGACTTTCATCGACCGAGTAAGAGTTCGGGTCGAGAGGAATCGCGTTCACGAGAGATGGAAACGCGAAAGAAAGCAAGTAGTATACTATCGCGACGAGAACACGCGACAAACTGAGAATTCGTCTGGTCTGGGAATTACGTTCTCCTGTAGAGAATACCGTTTGGATACCGTTCAAGGCTTTGGCGATCCGCTCGACAGACTTGTTGAAATACCACGATTCATCGTTCCCTTGTGTTAATCCATCGCGTGGTTGTTGGTAGTGAAAAGGAGCGATGAACCAACTACGTTACAGCGAGATATGTTCGTAAACGGGAATCGTTTGTTTATTTCATCGCGAGTAACGATAAAAAACGTGAAAGTATCGAATTTCCAGTAGAAAGGTGTTATTTCGGTTCAAATTCTAATCAGAATCGAAATTTATCTTAAAGACAGGAGAAATTTAATCTAAGTGGCGGGAGGGGGAGAAAAAACGCATTTTCTTTTCGATCGATAAAAAAAAATGTACGAAAGATAATTAAAGACAATTATATAAACGCGGAGATCTCGAGTAGAAAGGATTTATATTGATCTGGAAAAAGTTGTACTGCACCCGTTAACGAATATAATAAGAAAGAGATATAGTGGATTTCCCACGGGGAACAAAGGGGGAAAAAAAAAGAAGAAGTATAATACGAAACGAAAGATCCAAGTGTGAAAGAAAATTTAATTGTAAACTGATTTATCGCCGGGTTAGTTCACTTCCCTTTGACGTAAATTCCAAGTGAAAGTCCTTAGAACGGTTGAACTCAAGATTGTATGCAAAGCATCTTCGTACACAATTGCTCTTCTCCGTGAGACTTTTCTGTTATTTGTGTTACGATCAGACGTCGATTAACGTACCCACGCTCTTTCGTTCTACTCACGAATAATCGTGTTTCTTAATATATATATATACACGCGAAACGAATTCCCCAATTTTATGGCGTAATTCCCTCTACGATACATCAATCGATATATGTAAAAAAAATCATCTTTAAATAAAATTATTTACTTTTTACGATCGATAAAGTAGTTTCTTGAATAAACGAGCTACTACTTGTACTACTATTTTTGTCACATCGACAAAACGTGATGATAAGCGAACCGGTAACGATTGATGCAACGATTTGATGCAAACGATTATTAACTAGGAAGAATCTAGGAAAGGAAAATTCGTTCGAACAACTAATATTTCGAAACAAAATATTACGTAAATTTACTATCCGTTGAAAAGAAACTTTAACATTAATTAATAATAATAGATGCAACTGTGACTCGTGCAACATGCATTTTTATATCCTTTTAAATAACGCACTCGTTCTCCAATACAGATCCCTTTTAACAGGTTTGGTTAGATATCGTGCGCGAGCCAACCGTTGCGCTATTCCGAGGTCGATTGAATACTCCATATTTATATATATATATATGTATATATATATATATACATACACACACGCGCGTACATACATACAGTCTGCTTTCACTTTCGCGATCGTTTACACCGTAGATGCTTTTATATTATCCTCTTTTTAACGCCACAATGAAAATCATTTTCTAACGCTATTTTTATCGTTGTTGAATCGCGTTATCAAATTTATCGTAAGGATACCGGTTTTCTTCGAATCAAAGCGTGCCAATTGTTAATTAAAAGCGGTTTTCTTTTTTTTAAGCGAAATCATAAAATTTAAATTTCTCTGCAATCTATCGATGCACGAACTTATTAGCGATTATTTCGATTCTCTTAATTTGCGTATATTATATTTTTTTTTAAACAATTATTTATGATTATAATTACGTCGCACGTATCTTTCGAATCAATTTATATTTTATCGTTCATAAAATCATGCACGACCCGACAATTTAGATTAAATTCATTTCTCGATCGAATTTTTAAGATTCGAATCTTCGATCAATAAAATTTAATATACATATCTCTGAATCTGAATCAAAAAGTTTAATGAATTTAATTCGAATTCTACCATATATTATAAAATAGACACAAAATAATTTTTTCACGGTCTGATCTCGCAAGGGAATTAATCGAATCGAGTTTTTCTTTATAAAAAAAAACATGGTTGACCGTTGTTGCTGTTTCGACAATAGAAACAATCCGATCCCTGTTGTTCGTTCAACGACTCGTCTAAAAATACCCGTCTGTGTAACTGTAAACTTTTTCCAAGGTATGAAAAAGGAGAGATAAATTTTCAAGAGGCGAGAGATAAAAAATGAAAAGGGACGCATTCACGCGATTGAAATCATCGATTTCTCTGGTATTTGGAAAAACGAATAATTTAAAACTATATCCATAGGAAGAATTAATATAAAGAAAACGTGGATGATGATCTCAATCGTGATACAGCGTGATCATTGCGTTATCAAACAATTTATCATTTATTGAACGTTTGAACGAGATACAGGTGCAATGTGCCACCTATTCCTCTCTATTTTTCTTCGACAATATCAGTCCATTCTATCGCAGGCGCAGTCGGCTGAAAACAACAATGCTGTAGAAGAGTAGAGAGACTACTGCTAAAATTTCTATAAGCGGTCCGTGCAGGGGAAAAAAAAGTGCAACCTAAAAATTCGATATTTCGATATATATATATATATATATCCATCGTAAAAATTGACAACAAAGAAGAAGAAAAAAAATATATATATATCGCAAATATACATGTATAAGAGAGAAACTCGATGGAAAACGTGTTCGTATTCCCGAAATCGTTTCTGTTCGAATTTCGAAAGACGCGATCGCTCCCCGTTTCATCGGAACCGATGAAAAATATATAAGATTTGGCGATGATAAATATTATCAGAAAAAAGAAAAAAGATAAATAAAAAAAAAGGGAGGAGGGGGAATAACGAGAAAAGGCGAATAACATTTCGTATCGTATTTTGAAGGTAGCACTTAATTTCCTGTGCTTAGAGCCGCTGTTATATTAAAGATATTAGAATGATAAAGAGCCACCGTGTTACCGGTTCTTCGAGCAAAGCGATCCCCACGAGCGAATCGTGCATCCGCTGTCACCAAATGGAAAGACATTATTAGCATAAAAAGGAACAGGATAATGAAGGAATTTTTGCGCAACGTAAGATACAGATGTATCGATATACACACAGAGCCAGCTAAGCATTCTACGAACGATCGAATTGTCGAACGAGAGAGAGAGAGAGAGAGAGAGAGAGAGAAAAAGAGAGAGAAAAATAGAGAGAAAGAAATACAACTGTACATAACTGTATATAACATAATAATATAAATAATCGAAACGTAGTTGTGAAAAAATATATATATATATGTATATATATACGAGAAGAAAGAAATCGTTCTCGTTCCAACATTTCGAACGATCGAATCAGTTAACACGATTTACCCACGACTCATTATCGATTACGATTGATATTGTTTCTCGGTCCAGCCACGCGTCCACGCAGCCAAGGTCATGATATTTCCCAATCTATTTTGCTTTTAACTTACCAATTGCTTCTTTTTTTTTTTTTTTCTCTCATAAACTAAAATTTGTGACTTTTAGTACAACTCGAGTATCCTTTCAAACGTTTTGAAAGATACGCGATTGTGTGTGTGGAAAAAAAAAAATTAAGGCGAGCGCGATGTAACATAATCGAGCGAAACAACGCGAAACAATTGGGAATACAACAACTACCTCGACTTTAGGACGGTAGGTCCAAACAATCGCCTGCCTTCAGGCAAGGGACCGATAAGGTCCAACAGCAGTCAGAGCTGTGATTGGTTGAAACAATATGTGGCTGTCGCCCGCCATTCTGGGAGAAAATTCATCTTTTCAAAATTTTTCTTTGCTTTTTTTTCTCTTTTTTCTTTGCCGAGTAAAGAAAAGATAAATAAGATTAGAAAAAAAAAGACGAAGAGCGACGAGACGGACTTCTTAAAAAGAAGGAAGATAGAAGATTGACGACGTTCGAAAAAGAATTCATTAAAGGCGAGAGTTCCCAGAACGGCAGACTATGCCCAATCTTTCGGACTTTCCACAGAACGTCTTTATTCGGAACAAGTTGATAATGTGACACTCAATAAATAACAGAACTTCTACATGTCCAATTCTGTGATCAGATTGTCCTGCCGAATCTGAGAACGAAAGGAAAGCGCGGTCGAGAAACAATGTCTGGCCAAGCGGCGTATCTTGGCAGGCCTCGAAGCGATTCGAAGAGACGAGAAGCGTCCCTCGTGATTCCCGCGTGAAATTCAATCGAAAGTATTTTATATAACACGACGGTTGCACGAGTCACCTTTGATCCCTCGAGATAAAACGGCTCGAAAGACACGATTCGGAAAGACAACCCCTGAAAATGAAGTATATTTATAACGATGCGTAGTTTTTTTTTTGTTTGTTTTTTCTTTTTTTTTTTTTAAGGTACGTACACGTGGTTTTGCGCCGCGGTTATGCGCCGTTTCGTTCATTTTTTTTTCTCGAAATAATGATCAAAGTCGAGAGAAAGAATAGACAAACAGGGTGCCTACTGAGGTGAACCTTGAGGAAGTGAAAGAAAATTAATAACGAATTCGTACTTTGATGATCAAACAGGTGAATTACATGTTTGTACAATTCATAATTTCTATTATATTGTCAACGTACAGTAAGCGGACAATATCTCATGGCTTAAGTTTGCAGCCTCCTCTTGCACCGTCTTCGCCACACTTTCGCAATACGTTTACGTGCCGATTTCCGTTACTCTGAAAGCATGAAACGTATGAAAAGTTCAAGCTTTTGCGATTATATTATTGCCATTTTATCGAGATTAAAATCTTGATAAATAATGATTCGATCACTCCCTCCCACCTACGAAACACTAATCTCATAATATAATAACATTTCTTTTTTTTTTCTTCTTTTCTCGTTTCATAATTTATCGCAGGTTATCGTTGTGTAATGTGATCGCGATATGTTTTTACGAGTTATTAAATCTTTTCTTTTTCTTTTTTTTTTTCCTTTTCCTTTTTTTTTTTTCTCTCTTTACAGATTTCGTTTTCCTATCAATAGACACCCTGAAGAAATAATAAAACGATAAAAGAGAAAATAAAGGATCAATCAATGGAGAAGATTGAAGAGAGGAAACAGGAAGTTTCCGATGAAGTCAAATTTCCGATCCGATCGTAGAGGATTTGGTATTTATTACAACAAACTTAACAGAACTTATAAACTATTAAACGATATATTTTTTTCGATATATATCCCAATACGAATCGTGACAAATCATTTGCATAATATATATATATATATATACATGCATACATATATACATGTATATGTATATATATATATATATATATATTTATAAATAATATCACCATATACTTTACGACCGGAACGTGAATAATTTGGCATAGGATAATGTAAAGAAAACGGCGTGAGTCGAGTGTAGAGAGAGCTGATATCGATTTTCCTGAGCACCCTCCGTACTTACCACTCACTCATGCGTTGCCAACACGTTTCTTGCAAAGAAATAGGGCTTCGCAGATCGAATCGATCACATCTACTTTTCGACCAATAAATTGAACCGTCTTATTTAAATGCATCTTTTAACGTATTCGATTAAAATAATTCGTACCGTCCACGGAAGCAAATATTTTCTACTTCATCGATCCGTTTCTAAATTCTAATTCTAATATATATATATATTATATTATTCGTTTGTCTTTCGTTCTAATTAATTAATTGTAATGATGATATGTAATTTACAATTTATAAGAAAAAAAAAAGAAAAGAGAAAAATTGGGAAAAAAAACAAAAAGGAAATATGACTTCATATCGAAGAAAGGCCTATAAATTTTTCGCATTGTTCGTTCACAAGCGTTGTTTAGAAGAAGAGAAATTAAGAAAAACATAAATGAATAATCAATAACTATTTTATAAAATGTCAGAAAACGTGGACGTACAAAATTGTAAATTAACATTGTTGTTTCTTGTAAAATCTTTTTAAAAGCGTATCGGGTGAGATGCATTTAATAAAGAGAACATTGAAACATTTTTATCGATATAATAAAAGGAAAAACTCGTTTAATTAAATGAAATAGATATCTTAATGATAAAATTGAATCAAATTGAATCAAACAAAATTTTTTCGTTTTCCTTTTCGTTTTCAATTTTATTCTTATATCTTTAATAAAAATTATTTTCGTTCCGATAATTTGCTACAAAAAACAAACTTTACGAATAAAATATGCTATAGATGTCACACAGCTTGCAAATTATTTTTACTATTATTAACGATAAAAAGAATTATTTTAAAAATTCTACGAATGAATTTATACGAACTGTGATATTTGCGAAAATCTTTATGTAAAATAATTATCTATCACTATTATATATCTACGTACTATCTAGAAATTTGTTTTTTTTTTTTTTTTGCAAAATTATTCAAATGTCTTTTTTTTAATGAAATATAACGAAACAAATAAATGTGAACATTTGTTTAATAAAATATATCTATCGATAATATTAAAATTTCGAGGAAAAGATTTTCTTAAAAAAAAAAAAAAAAAATAGATTTTATACGCAATAATGATTCCACCTTAAATACGAGCGATTTTTATTTTTAAAATATCTTTTATATCGTTAACAATGGGAAAAAAATAATTCAAATATGCAAGCTAGATGTGATAATATACGCGCATATAACGCGCCGTATATTACAGAAATCTTCGCATCTTCCTCTTCGTTTCCGTAAACATGTCGAAAACGAGAATCTTTTAATAATTTATCTTATCAACGAGTGAAATGCGAAAAAAAAAACATATACACAAGAGGAAAGATATATAAAAATACGTGGCGAAAAGTAAATCGACTCGATCTGGAATGTTAACAAAATAAAAGTTGTGACAAACTAACCTGAGGCGACAGAATGTTCACGCTGCAGCTTGAATATAAACTTTTTTTTTTATTTTTGATGACTTGATTACTTTGAAAAAAAAAGAGGAAATAAAACACAGAGATCGAAATCAAAAAGTGGAAAAAATTAAAATTTGTATAATGTTTAATATATATTATTATACGGTATTTTATATGATGTGTGTGTGTGTATATATATATATATATATACATACATACATACATGTATATATATGTGTATATATATATATATATATATATATAAGAGAGAGAAAAAATTTCGTCGTTTGTTGAGCTGCAGTGTGAAATGCCACCTTTCCGCGATCGCGTCTCTCCAAGAGAACACTGGTGCAGAGACTGAGAAACAGCGCGTGGAAACGGTCTACCGTAAAAATAAAAGGACAACCGAAAAATCGGAAAAATCGTATATAGAAGTTTCTTCTACTCAGACACATTCAGCCGAAAGATATGAAACACACCTTCCAGAGCTGATTTCGTGATTCGTTTATCACGATGAGCAACGTAAAAAAAAAAAAAAATTGCAACAATACAATTTTTGTATTAGTAGCGTACGAATTCTCTACGCGAAAGCTTTCGTGCTCATTAACAGCCATTAACAACATAATACCACCATCCTTTTCAGTAACTACAATTTCAATACCAGGTACTCTTATATAACGTAACAACAAATATATCCATAGAAAAGGTAAATCAAAACCCGAAGGATCAAAATCACCTTGTTTTCGTTTTTTAGGCAAACAACAAAATTGTTTTTACAACAAAAAAAAAAAAATATTTCGTTGCTCACCTGGGACTTCAGACTCCTTCGGGAAGAAGTTAGTGTCGTCGCGCTGATATCGCGCGATCGCGCGCCACGCGTGGAAGAAAAGGGAATTAATAGAATTGGACTTATTCGATATCTTATTACCGAAGGCAGAAAAATCGAGGGGAAAGAGGGGTGGCTGGGTGGCGAGGTGGCGGGGGAGAGAAGGACGACCGACCGTTTCCACTGCACCTGGTAAACCCTCTCAGGCACTGACGTGATGTGTGTTTTGCAATGATATTATAAAAAAAAAACAAAGATTTTTGCTAACTTCGTGTAAACTTCGTAGGAGAGGATGCGTCAAGTGCAGCCGCGGCCGATCAACAATGCGTGCCCACGCGAGCTAACATGTTTTACGCGTGCTTTTTCTCTCCTCTTCTTGTCAATCAGGTCCGGACCCTAATCAAATTTAGGGGCGGGCCCAGAGCACGAAGTGCAGTGGCGGGGTGGGCCCGTCCATAGGAGGTGATCATCTGAAGCGTGGATGCATCATCGGAGCCAACATTGGTGCACCGGGGAAACCCATTGGAGCTGCGAATGCCGGATGCATTGCTCCCGGTGGCAAAGCTCCTATCATACCTGTAAAAGACGTACGGTACTCTGAATTCCGAATATATCGATACACGTGCGATCTTTCTTTCCCATCTTTCTTAAATCTTTTTTATAACAACATTTTCATGTTTTCAACGGTCTGTAAATAATCTTATGTACTTACGTCGCCAGAGTACTCATCAAATGTAAAATATCAAATTACGTGTACGTCTCGAATGCACGCGTTGCTTCCCCCACCCTTTCATCTTTTCTCTCCCTCTCTCCCTTCCCTTCCCCTCCCCTCTCCCCTCATTTGTCTTGCTCACATTCGACTCGCATCAATTTCATACTTTTCTTCTTTTTTTTTTTGGAGATTGCGCATCGTTCGGTAGAAAAGTATATCTCGAAAAATAATTGTGGAATTTTGAAAGAAATTTTTTTGGAAAACCATTGATCATTGTTTCCCACTCCCCCTCCCATTTAAAATATTACGATTTCTTTCAATTCCGTATTAATTTAGAGAGAATACTTGTTCTTCTGAACGGGAAGTTGTCTGACAGCCGATCGATGGCATTTCCTCATATAACATTCAGAAGAGGAATGATTTCTTTTCGTACCTTTGATTAAATCCTTTATAATTAAATCCAATAAAATAACGCTATTGAATATATATATATAACGCTCTAATTATATATTATTTATCTATATTAATCTTCATCTATTCTAAATATGTTGAAATAATAGATTTTTCGAATCGATATTTGGAAATCAAATCGAATTTTCAAAAAATAAAATGGAATATAAAAACATAAAAAGAAAGAAAGAAAATATCGGCTTTAAAAGCAGATTATTGGGTCATTTCATAAATAATATCGTTTTAAGAAGTCCAGTTTTAATTTTAAGATAACGATACTTATTTTTTTATATATTTAATAAATGATAATAAAAATTATCACCAATAAAATAATGGACAAATTAATCAATAATAATATGTAATAAACCCATCATATGCGATTCGCTTATTTCGTTCGTTGCAAAACATAATTTTTAAATGTTCAATTTTTTCAATTTGTTAATAATTATACAACATTGAAATTGTGAACATGTTTTAAGATAATATTTTATATTAGTAAGATAAATAAGAAAAGGGGAAAATTTTTTAAAAATAGATTTAAAAAATTTCTTGAAAAAGTCTTCGAAAAGAGTTTAATCTTTAACGAACGTGTATTATTTCTGATGTGACATAAAGTATCGTATAGATTAAATAATATTCCAATCTACAACATTAACGACCGATAAGGATTAATTATATTATCCGACTATTTATAATTATAAATTTATATTATTATTATTATTATTTTTACATTAAAATTAGGCTTCTAAAACGAAATATTAATAGGAATGACTTAGTAGCATTGATCTTAAATCATCTATTTACTTTAATAATGCGTTCTGTATCGATACGATGAAATGAAACAGTCTTCCTAGGACTACGTTATACCCATACGAATTTATTATTGGCAATCCACCTACGTTTATCTATGCGAATGATCAAACTATATGAGAAATTGAGTTCAACATGCAATGTGCCGCATATACAATGCAACTCACAACAAACTCACAAAAGTGATACCACGCAAAACCTCACACCATACATAAGAAATCTATTTAAGTTTATTAAAATTATAATTTTTATTATTTGAGCGAATCGCTCGGCTGCCAACCGATCTTCCAAAACACTGCTCCAAAAGAGCTTTTATAAATATAAAAATAAAACTTAATTTCTATTCTAAGCTTATATATGATCTTTCCAAATTATTTGTTAAATTCAAAGGATTTTAATAATGTATAAAACTTTACTTGTTGTTTGTAAAATTATTTTCATACTATTTAAATATTTTAAGTTTATTAAATATTTATTTAAATTCGAATCTCTTTTTAAGAAATGTTACTCATTTTTTTATAATATGGCACTGATTAATAATTATTGTTAATGAATATAATTTCGAACGAATTTTAATCAATAATAATCCCCCCTTATTCGTCAATATTAAATTAAATATATAATATGTATTATTTGCTATTATGATGTATATACGATATATATATATGTAGCATATGTGTTATACTATTATAGTTATATGTATATAATTATATATGTATGAGTAACATGAAATTAGTTACTTACTGTGAATTGATTTCAAATATTTAAAATTGTTTGTGTAACACAAAAGCTAGGCTATGGTGTGAGGGAGATACATTACGTTCGTTCTCGTTGTAAATTTTTTGTTATAATAGAACTTACAATAATAATAAAAATAGTGGTGAAAATAAATGATCCCTTCTCTCTTTTCCTTTTGAAAAGAAAATATTTTCTTAATAATTCAAGTTCATATTTTGGTAATTTTTCTAAAAAAAAATGTGGTATTAAAAAATAAA